>NC_091776.1:73054146-73057202 GCF_029378745.1 Bos indicus | reverse complement strand
GGGCCGGGGGTGCGGGGTGTCGGGGGGACGGGGTGCGCGAACCCTAACCCTAACCCCTAACCCTAACCCTAACCCTAACCCTAACCCGGGGGTGCGGGGTGTCGGGGGGCAGGGGTGCGCGAACCCTAACCCTAACCCCTAACCCTAACCCTAACCCTAACCCTAACCCGGGGGTGCGGGGTGTCGGGGGGAAGGGGTGCGCGAACCCTAACCCTAACCCTAACCCTAACCCTAACCCTAACCCGGCCTCGGGGCCGGGGGTGCGGGGTGTCGGGGGGACGGGGTGCGCGAACCCTAACCCTAACCCCTAACCCTAACCCTAACCCTAACCCTAACCCGGGGGTGCGGGGTGTCGGGGGGCAGGGGTGCGCGAACCCTAACCCTAACCCTAACCCTAACCCTAACCCTAACCCGGCCTCGGGGCCGGGGGTGCGGGGTGTCGGGGGGACGGGGTGCGCGAACCCTAACCCTAACCCTAACCCTAACCCTAACCCGGCCTCGGGGCCGGGGGTGCGGGGTGTCGGGGGGACGGGGTGCGCGAACCCTAACCCTAACCCTAACCCTAACCCTAACCCTAACCCTAACCCTAACCCTAAACCCTAACCCTAAACCCTAACCCTAACCCTAACCCTAACCCTAACCCTAACCCGGGGGTGCGGGGTGTCGGGGGGCAGGGGTGCGCGAACCCTAACCCTAACCCCTAACCCTAACCCTAACCCTAACCCTAACCCGGGGGTGCGGGGTGTCGGGGGGAAGGGGTGCGCGAACCCTAACCCTAACCCTAACCCTAACCCTAACCCTAACCCGGCCTCGGGGCCGGGGGTGCGGGGTGTCGGGGGGCAGGGGTACGCGAACCCTAACCCTAACCCTAACCCTAACCCTAACCCTAACCCGGGGGTGCGGGGTGTCGGGGGGCAGGGGTGCGCGAACCCTAACCCTAACCCCTAACCCTAACCCTAACCCTAACCCTAACCCGGGGGTGCGGGGTGTCGGGGGGAAGGGGTGCGCGAACCCTAACCCTAACCCTAACCCTAACCCTAACCCTAACCCTAACCCGGCCTCGGGGCCGGGGGTGCGGGGTGTCGGGGGGCCGGGGTGCGCGAACCCTAACCCTAACCCTAACCCTAACCCTAACCCTAACCCTAACCCGGGGGTGCGGGGTGTCGGGGGGCAGGGGTACGCGAACCCTAACCCTAACCCTAACCCTAACCCTAACCCGGGGGTGCGGGGTGTCGGGGGGCAGGGGTGCGCGAACCCTAACCCTAACCCTAACCCTAACCCTAACCCTAACCCTAACCCGGGGGTGCGGGGTGTCGGGGGGCAGGGGTGCGCGAACCCTAACCCTAACCCTAACCCTAACCCTAACCCTAACCCTAACACTAACCCTAAACCCGTGATTTAATCAGCGATAAATAAATAAATAATTCAAAAATCAAAACCCCTGCCCGAAAAAAGTCGCGGGCGCTTCCGGTCTCTGTCCCGCCCCTTCCGGCGCCCGCCCCGCCCCGCAAAAAGAGAGGGTGTTCCTATCTTACCCCAAGCTCTAGGACCCTGCCTACCTACCTGCCTACCTACATCCTACACCCTACCTGGGATTCGAACTCCTGACCTGCCTGCCTAACCTGCCTGCCTGCCTGCCTGCCTGCCTCTACCCGCTACGCTACCGCGGCTGGCTTGCTCTGGACCGGGTTTCGGCCGCCCTTCAACCTCCGCCCCGCCCGCCCGCCCGCTCTCAATGCAGGGAAGCTCTGTGGCCTTAACCTAATCACGCGCGAAATGAATCATGGCCTAATTGAATCAGCCGCTGAACTCATCACGGCCTGATTGAATCACGGCCTAATTGACTCGTGGCCTGATCGAATCGTCCCCTGAACGAATCACGGCCTGATTGAATCACCCCTTAATGTAATCACCCGCTAAACTCATCACGCCCTAACCTAATCGTGGCCTAAACTAATCATCCCCTGAGCTAATCATGACCCTACGCTTGCGGGTGTGGATTTCGGGGGGGGGTGGGGGGTGACTTGCCTCAGCTCCGCTCTCGCCTGCCTTCCCCCCTCGGACCTAGGAGAGCCGGGGCCTCCCGGCAGAGGGCTCCGGGCCCGCCCGGGCGTGTGTACAAACCGCCAAGGCCTCCCGCGAGCGAGCGAGCGAGGAGAGAGCTCTGTCCGAGGGGGAAGGGAAGCGCCCCCTGCTCGGGCCGCATTCCCACGCTGTGTGTGAGCTTGGCCGCCCAGACTCAGCGAGCGCGGCACGGAGGGGAATCGGGGTCCCAGGGCCCGCCTGACTGCCTGCCTGCCCCTGGCTCGGGGAGAGGCGGCTCCACCGCCAGCCAGCCAGCCAGCCAGCCAGCCAGCCAGCCAGCCAGCGTGTTTTCCCTCCGTGTGTGTGCCGAGAAAGCGCCCGCCAGACTGGGCTTCCCCGGAGCTCTCCTCCAGAGCAGAGACGTGTGTGTGGATGTGGTGTGGGGGGTGGGGGCCTTCCTTCCGTGCGTTTGGGCTCCGTAGCGGAGCCCCAGCGCAGGGGAACCAGCCGGCCCCTGAGCGGAGCGCGCCGGGCGGTGCTGTGTGCCCCGGCCTGCCTGGAAGCGCAGTAGTTCCCAGCACGCGGGAGAGGGGAGGGAGGGAGAGAGGGGAGGGAGGGAGGCAGGCAGGCCGGCCGGCAGGCAGGCAGGCCGGCCCGCCCGCCCGCCGGCGGGTGCTTGCTCGCGAGCGAGCCTGGATGGATGGGGAAGGAAGGACCGAGTGAGCTTCCACGCCGGCCGGCGGAGCTCCAGATCCGCGCCCGGGCGGGCGCGAGCGCGCGGAGCCCCGGCCGAGAGGCCGCTCAGTCTGCCCTGGGGGAGGGAGCCTCGCCGAGCCGTTCCCGGCTTCTAGCGTTCGCGCCCGGGAAGGAAGGAAGGAGCAGGCCGGCTGCGGGGGTGTGGGAGTGTGGGAGACGTGACGGGGAGCCTGACCGGCCTCAGCTCCGCTCTCGCCTGCCTTCCCCGCTCGGACCTAGGAGAGCCGGGGCCTCCCGGCAGAGGGCTCCGGGCCCGCCCGGGCGTGTGTACAAAC